>NW_019102310.1:0-2896 GCF_001856785.1 Myzus persicae
TCAAACAGATTTATATACTATGTTATATTTTGAATTATTATAATTATTTAAATAAATTTTTTTGTATAATACATTTCAAAATTGAAAATGGCAACATTGCAGAGCTTTTTATGCTCAATCGTATTGGTTTTCTTTTGTATTTCAATTTCCTTTGATGCCCCGACAATTTATGCTCAATCGTGTCGCAAAAAAGGTGTTCTATGCTCAATAGTGTCGTAGCCTAAATTAATATAGCACGCTGTTAGAATTAAAAAAAAATATTTGTCTTAATCATATTAAAATGTTTATGTGGTGTAATCAACGATTATTTTTAATTATTCGTATTGTTTATAATTTACGTTCCAGTGCAATACGCACGTGTATAATATTATAGTACATTATTCTAATTTCTAAGGTATACTGTATAAGGTATACGGTTGTCTTAAAAACCATGTACCAACATAGGTACATAATATGTTCATAACATAATATTATAAATTATAATATATTATAATTCAAGTTGATAGAATATATATTATATGAATTTCGACCGTCCTGCATGGGCTACAACGTATAGTAGGCGTTCCAAATGTATACACGCTGCACATGGAAACTTCTATTATATTGGATTCATCTCAAAATGAAAAAAAAAATCTTTAAAAAATCTCTCGAGGGCGTGTTTCTATATTCACTCGATTGTATACCTATATACACGCACATGATAAAATATATGTGCCATGTACCAACGTATATAATATACGATATTGTATTTCAGTGGAGGGATATAATATTATATAGAAACGCCGCGTGTAATGGGAAAACGAAAAGAATACGATATATATGTATACTATATGGTACCTACCTATATATCGGGGTTCTGGTATACGAAACCGGTCACGTCTATTGAGAGACCGCAAAGTGGAAACGAGCAGAACGAATGAAGAAAAAACGTATAAAATAAAAACCAAAAAATAAAACATGGCGGCGAGCACACGGAATCTTAACAACCTGTCAACTTGTCAACCGGTCGGAACAAAGAACACGAGTTTTCCCTTCGTGCGTTATTTTTTCGTCTTTTTAACGACCGTAGGTATATGCACCACCATGCACGCGGTATGTGTTTTTATATACATTAATATATTATTATTATTATTATTATTATCGAACGGGTAACCGTAAATTATAATAATATATATGCACGCGAATACTTTTCGTGAGCATGCTGATGGGCACGAGTCAAACCTCATTTGCATATTATTATATAATAATATTCATACTTACAATCCATACCTAAACCTGTTTAATATATTATTATGAATATCGGTCGAATTCACTCACTCGGTGTTTACGACAATATGCGATAATAAGTTATATTTTATAATAACGTAGGATGAAGCACCTGCTACATTATAGTTACGAAAATCACTTATAGTCCTAACGATGGGTTTTCCTCGGTTGCGTACGGTTTATATATTTATATTGTTATAATATTTATATATTTTTTATTATAGATCTTGCTCATTATAGGTCAAACACTCTCGCCCGCCAGGATCATGTACTATATATTATTATTACACATATTGTCACATATACATGAAATTATATATATTTAACGTCGTAAAACGCAGCTAAACTTACTCTCGTGACAAATATATTTTACGTTATAAAGGTATCCGAGATGAGGTGGTCATAAATCACTGACAACTCCTGAAGAATTTTTAATCGGGTAAATCGAATTCCTGCAGTATGTAATAAAATATGAAATCATAAATAGTATACCCCTGTACAATATTATATAGTTACCTACCTGATAGATATATGTCTGCAGTCAGTCGTCAGTTTGCTCATTAAAACACAAATCATAAGTTATTTGTTTCGTTTAAGTTTTAGCAAAGCTCAAGAAGAGTATTTTTTCCACACGTCAAACAGAATTTCGGAAAATCATGAGTATACATAATGTTTTTGAAATACATTAGAAACATTTTACACAACAATTATCGATCGTACATTCTTAAAATGTTCCTGCAATATTTCGGGGATATTATATAGTACCCAAAAGATATCTGCTCCTTGCGTTTATTTATACAATACAGATACACATAATACATAGTCTTGTGTACATTTAACATTTTAATGTTTGCTATATACACCATACCCATTTTCATGCATTTCATATTAATTGCTTAAACTGCACTTCCAATTCTATAAAATATGGTAAAAAACAGAAGACCACCGATATTAATTATTATATAATATGTTTATTATAAATTGTGTATATAATGTATAAAATGTTCTTTCTACATAGTATCTACATAATGGTACATAATATATATATAATATATTGTTTTATAGCAGCATTATTTAAGATGCGTAAGTATGAGTATTGTATTTCATGAGTTCTTAACTTTTATTTAACGACTTCGATTCTTTTATTACTTTATTGACGTATAAATCACGTTTTACTATTTCAAATTCTGTAAACCTTACTATGGCATTATAATATACTATGTATACCTATACGGGCTATGCGTAAGTGTTACAAATGGATTGTTTTTCGTTCACACGCATTTCTATTAATACTCAGAAAATAATAATGCAATATACTTGATTCAAATACCACTCTCAGCTTACTAATTTATTCGAAACGTATAGTTGATATGTAAAATAATTTGCAATGCAATTATCGGTAATAATAGGTATGGGTATTAATTTTTAAATAATTATTTAGGTAATTAAAAATTGCCAAAATATAATTTTATACCTCCTTCAATGTATAATTTTTTGAACTTTGTATAGTTTTTTTTTGTTATATTTATGCACATACCTACCACATGCACTTCTTTATTATTGGTAATACAGACATACTGCTATAGTGCTATACAACTATTAGAATGATTACTGATGAGTGTGACTACAA
>NW_019102311.1:0-2896 GCF_001856785.1 Myzus persicae
ACGGCTAGGCGAATCTGTCGAATCTCAATTGTGCCACAATGGGATGCGGAGCCCGGTGGCGACAATAGGGTTAAAAGGGGTTCCGAAAAAACAACACACACACACACACACACACACACACACACACACACACACACACACACACACACACATTCGTGTACGACGGTTTGTAAAAAGCCTCCGAAATAACGGTCAGCAGCAGGTGAGACGTTAACGAACAAAAAAGAATAATAATAATAATAATAAAAAAAGGGGGCAGGAGATTATATTTATAAAAAATAAAATATTATATATGAATAAAAAAAATTAGAACCTTGGCGAAAGAGAAAGCCGAAGGGAAACAATTCGGTAATAATGTATATAATAGGTATATATGTATTACGCTTTTTTGTTGTTTACAAAAAAATAAACTAAGAGAGGGAAAAGGCGTTAGGTTGTAGCCCATTATATGAACGATCGGAATCATTATTAGAGTGTAAATTGTAAAAAGAAGGGAGTTCGCGTGTAGGTATATAATATAATAGTATACTGGAGCACCTGGTTACCGATCGACGATTTCATATACTGTTGCAGGACGCGGAAGTGTCGCCAAATCCGTGAACTACCTATGTTATTTTTTTCCCTGTTTAAAAAAAAAAAAAAAAAATTATTACTACTGTTTCCTTATTCCGTCGATTTTATAACACTTAACGCTTGTCAGGCGCTGTTCCTCTGGATTACCTGCAGTGTAAACATACTATAGATATATACAACTATATATTACATAATATATGAAAAGATACCGGAGAATTTTTCCTCGCATAACTTGCAGTTAAATGCAATTTGCAATTATGCAACAAAATATTGTGATATAATGTATAAAATGTTTATAATGTATAATAAATAGTTCTATTATAGTGGGTAGGTATTTAGTGACGTATTTGGGGGAGGGGCCTAGGGGTAAGGTGATCGCCTCCGGTGGAACTCTTTTATACACGCATATTCTCGTTTATAATTATTATTCAACCCTCATTATAATTTGAGCATATTTTCTAATTAATTTTTCCTGCGCTGAACATTGATTTATTTATGTTTAATTATCTCCAATTTCAAAGTTATTATATAATATTGATTGTTACTCATTCATTGAAATTTGATAAATAATATTGTTGATTTTAAGTTATTAAATTTGTTTATTCCACATAATAATTATGTGTACACAAATGCTTGAAGATTCGAAATAGGTCTCTGTATAGCACACAGTGTATTAATAACTTAGTTCTAAGTAGATTACGGGCAGATAATGCTTTATTAAGACCAATAGATATTATTGTAACCTTTAGATATTTATCTGAAGTCAATTTATCATTTAAATAATGTGCAAGCTTTTTCACTTGCACTGATTATTATAACATTATACTCGTGGCTAGTAAATAATTCCTAATATTTAACATAGAAATATATTGCTTTATGTCTATGTATTAGACAACTATTATCCGTGGAAGGATTTTCAACGATTATTATGATATTCAACTATTCAAGGAGATGCAGAAAATAATATTATTAAATCAAAAGTCCTGTAAAATATATTATTATTTCCTATTATGTATTATCATTATGAGTTACATAATAAAGTATATTGAATAATTGAGGTTAATACAGTTATTACATTTTATATAATAAAATACAACGATGTAATATTCATAAAATTTAAAACAATTATTTATACTTTACATTTGCAATACAATACGCTATACAGACCATCTCTATACTCGAAACCAGCAACACACGTATAGTTACGTTTCAATACAGTTATGTTTAATTGTGCTTGCCATGAATACTACCGTTACTAGTCATCACCTAGTATAAGTATCATGCATTATGTTGATATGTATTGATTGATACTTCTAGCCTCCCCTACAGATTTTTAAAGAAATTTACTCCTATATTTTCACATCATCAATATAATTTTAATTTTCAAAGTATCTTTAAATAAGTGAGTGTATGACTCTGTTCTTTAGGCCACTATACAATTTAGATATTGCCACTTAAACTTACAAAGAAACAGTATTTATAATAATATAATATACTTTATGATATAGATGGCCGTAGTAAAACAGTGTCAAATATCTCAATCAGTTTTCTATTGAAATAAATTGTGTAATTTAGGTATATCATTAAAATTATTGTTCGATAAATAACTTGTCAATGTTTCCTGATATTTTATTTGAGGCTACTCACATTTGTAATTAATATAATATGTACTCTGAGTGACGTTAAAAGATAGAAATATTTTTAATATTTTAAATTGCATTGTATGTACATGTTAAATTATTTAAAGTAACTATATGTACCTATAACCTATACCAATGCAGTATCAAGTATGTACCTATAGATACTTAATATAATAAAATACAGTACCTAGCTATATTAATTTGACAATAAATGCTTAATGGATTTGTGTATCAGTTAAATACTAAAAATAATAAAATTTACATTATTAAGAAGACGAGGCACCCGTATGTGTTGTCTCCGTTTTACAAGAGCTTAACAAATTTACCATTTTAAAATACTCATAACTCGCTTTAAAATTAAAATATAATAAAAATCCTTTGAAATGTCCAGATAATAATTTTAAATTTCATAAGAGCTCAATTCTATCAAATTTTTAAATTAATGGAGCTAAATTTGATTTGCTGAGATAAAAATCTGCTAATTTCCTTGTAAGACGTAGATAACACATGCCACGTTCTTTTAAGAGGACGTAACACTAGTATTTGTTGTCTCCGTCTTACCAATGCGTAATATACCAAAATTACGCTCGGCAGAACACTTGTAGCTCCTTTAGTTTAAAAATTAGAGTGAATCGACCTATTATGAAACTTGATGGTAAGAACATTATCTGTGTTTTTACGTT